>NC_041406.2:105302221-105306529 GCF_900747795.2 Erpetoichthys calabaricus
AGTGATCAGTCAGTCAGTCAGTCAGTCAGTCAGTCAGTCAGTCAGTCAGTCAGTCAGTGAGGGCTTTGCCTTTTATTATTATAGATATATGTATATGTGTGTATATATATATATATGTATATCTATACTAATAAAAGGCAAAGCTCTCACTGACTGACTGACTGACTGACTGACTGACTGACTCATCACTAATTCTCCAACTTCCCGTGTAGGTAGAAGTCTGAAATTTGGCAGGCTCATTCCTTACAGCTTACTTACAAAACTTAGGCAGGTTTTATTTCGAAATTCTACGCGTAATGGTCATAACTGGAACCTGTTTGACTGACTCACTCATCACTAATTCTCCAACTTCCCGTGTAGGTAGAAGTCTGAAATTTGGCAGGCTCATTCCTTACAGCTTACTTACAAAAGTTAGGCAGGTTTTATTTCGAAATTCTACGCGTAATGGTCATAACTGGAACCTGTTTGACTGACTCACTCATCACTAATTCTCCAACTTCCCGTGTAGGTAGAAGGCTGAAATTTGGCAGGCTCATTCCTTACAGCTTACTTACAAAAGTTAGGCAGGTTTCATTTCGAAATTCTACGTGTAATGGTCATAACTGGAACCTGTTTTTTGTCCATATACTCTAATGGAGGAGGCGGGAACGAAGGTAAATGACGTTAATTGTTGACTGTCTTTTAATACTGTGTAAGCATACATATTAACACATGTGCAATTAAACGTGTGCATTTACGGGGTGATTTCTCAGGCTTAAAAGCTCGCCTTTTATTAAAAAGGTAAATGCAAACTCTTTTCATTCTGAAAGGCACAAACCACGTTAGATTTCAGCCGTTAAACGCGCAAAAATGTCAGTACACCAGATAAATAAGCGCAACATATTATCAGTTGTATTGTATGCTTACAATACATATACAAATGTGTTAATCGTTAACTAATATTATGGGATGGTGTTTTTCGACTTGCGCCTTGATTTAAATGATTGCATGTCTTGGTGGGTTTGCGTAGCTTATTGTCAATATTTTTACAGCTCTTTTTAAGACTTAATTTAAAAAGGTTTTCTTTTCTTCTTAATAAAAATTTAAAAGCAGTACTTTAAAACCAGCGCTCACTTTACTCCCTTACGGGAATCGAACCTCGGACGTCAGCGCTAGAGGCTAAGCCCCTAAAATTGCGCCACGGCGTGTGGTTCGTTTATTTGACAGCATGTAGATCGGGGTAATTACATTCACGGCATTCATAGTCTGATTCACAATCTGATTGTATGGGTGGTTACCTACCAGGTAACGCTTATGGTTAGCCAGCAAGTCATCTCGAAGTGATCACTCGAGTGAACGCAGCTTCACAAAAAAACAGATCCTTAATAAACTGTTATTGGTATATTTTCCCTCAATTTTAAAAGGTTTTCTTTTCTTCTTAATAAAAATTTAAAAGCAGTACTTCGCCGGTGCGAAGCGCGGGGATTTGAGCGACTGACTCATACAGACATATTCATGAGTGCAGGTACTTCGGAAAGAAAGCACCGTGTAAACCTAAACTTTAAATTAAGTTCATAGACCTACAAAAGTTTGCCATTGATTTGAGGCAAGATTGCTTTTCTCATGTACAACTATATGTTGCATTCTTAACAGTAAGCTTGCACAGCTTGGTCATATTACAACCTGAGTGCTGAACTGACAACGTCATATACAAACAGAACTATAACAATCGTAATAAACAAACAAAAAAAAAAGCGAAGAACCCTTGCATTTAATAAAAAGGCTCTTTCCTTGGCGAAGCAAGAAAAAATGAAGACCTTATATGGCGTTCATTTATAAAACAGCGGAAAAGCTGTGTTAAGGCTGCTTCACTAAAAAAACAGATCCTTAACAAATTGCTATTGGGATATTTTCCCTCAATTTAAAAAGCTTTTCTTCATAAAAATTTAAAAGCAGTACTTCACGGGGATTTAGATATATATATATATCTATAATAATAAAAGGCAAAGCCCTCACTGACTGACTGACTGACTGACTGACTGACTGACTGACTGACTGACTGACTGACTGACTGACTGACTGACTGACTGACTGACTGACTGACTGACTCACTCATCACTAATTCTCCAACTTCCCGTGTAGGTGGAAGGCTGAAATTTGGCAGGCTCATTCCTTACAGCTTACTTACAAAAGTTAGGCAGGTTTCATTTCGAAATTCAAAGCGTAATGGTCATAACTGGAACATATTTTTTGTCCATACACTGTAATGGAGGAGGCGGAGTCACGTATCGCGTCATCACGCCTCCTACGTAATCACGTGAACTAAAAACAAGGAAGAGATTTACAGCACGAGTCACACGCTGGAACGAAGGTAAATGACGTTAATTTTTGACTGTCTTTTAATACTGTGTAAGCATACATATTAACACATGTGCAATTAAACGTGTGCATTTACGGGGTGATTTCTCAGGCTTAAAAGCTCACCTTTTATCAAACGCGGGAACAAAGGTAACTGACGTTGTTCACTGTCTTTTAATACTGTGTAACCATACATATTAACACATGTCCAATTAAACGTGTGCATTTACAGGGTGATTTCTCAGGCTTAAAAGCTCGCCTTTTACTAAAAAGGTAAATGCAAAACTATTTTCAATCAGTTTATTGAAACGCTCCCGTTAAGGATTGCAATAACATATTCGCGAGATAAAAGAACGAAGTAGGGGGAAATGGAGGAACAGCCGCAAACAGCGAAGAGCAAAAAATTAATTAAACAATTGAGAACGGAGCGAGTTAAGCATACAAGCATGTTCATAAGGGAAACAAAGCACGGTGTAAAACGTAAGTTTAAATTAAGTTTATAGAAACGCTCCCGCTGCGGATTGCAATAACATATTCGCGAGATAAAAGTTTAATGAGAAGACACGAGGTATAAACGAACCACACGCCGTGGCGCAACGTTAGGGGCAACAGTTTCAACCATTCTATGATCTGCTTCTCGCAACTGAAAGACGGCACATGGCGGATGTTAGCCGACTTGCTGACCGCAACGTTAGGGGCTTCAATTATGGCGCTGACGCCACATCTCAGTGCCAACACTTTCCAGACTCTACTTAAAGGACACGCCCTCCTCACTGGACAGTTAAAAACACCAATCAAACTAACGATGACATCAAGTATTACCCAATCAAAACTAGGAAAGGAGGCATCTTCATAAAATGCGTGTGGGATGATTTGCATGAGACGCTGCTTTAAAAAAAAAATTATAAAAAAAATACGGGATAAATCCCGTCCAGTATTGATTCAAAACGGGACGCGCAATTTCATTCTCAAACGCGGCACGATTCCGTATTTTAAAGGACGGGTGGCAACCCTACAGTGCCAGGTAACCACCCATACAATCAGATTGTGATTCAGACTAGGAATGCAATGAATGTAATTACCCCCGATCTACATACAAGGCGAAAGTCTTGCAACATTCAAAGATGATGGTTTGGGATAAGTACACCATGGAACATAAAAGAGCTTATGAAGCCTTGAACCGAAAAAAGCAAGATCTCAGAGATCGTAAAAAAAAAAAAAGGAGGTAATGTCGTTTTACTCGCTGTAGATTTTAGTCAAACATTACCAGTTATTCCACGAGGGAGACCAGCAGATGAACTCAACGCGTGTTTAAAATCAATGCTTCTCTCACGGTCGGTTATATGTCGCGTGTTCTCGGGTAGGTACACCAAAAAATGTATACATTTAAGCATGTAATGGGCAAACAAAAAATAAGGTATACCCGAAGGCACTGCAGTAGTACTCAGTGTAACTTTACTTCTTAAATGTTAATGTTTTATTGTTTAATAATTTATACGCTTCTTATATGTTGTTCAAATTCTTTTATCAAAATACCAGTGACAGCGCAATGCACGATAACATGGAGTGAATACACCATACGCATCCGCCCACGGCCGCCCTGGTGTGCGCAGATAGGAGTTGATTCTACAATAAAATAAAATAAAGATAAAAAGAGTAATACAATCATCACCCATAAAGCGGAGAGCAGACGTGACGTACTATATGTGTACCAGATTTCAAGTCAATAGGTGAAACGGTTTGCGAGCTACAGGTGATTTAAAATCCTGGACAGACAAACGAATAGCCACGGTAGCAAATTATAGAAGAAGATTTTACTGTTTAATAATTTATATTTATATGAAATGTGCTTCTTATATATTACTTCATATTCTCATATGATAATGATGTTAATGTTGTTTATATTGATTTCTATGTTATTGTAAGTGCATGTATGTATGTATGTATGTATGTATGTATATATATATATAT